>NC_141098.1:29139911-29157411 GCF_041138505.1 Cibotium barometz
CTTGAGATCGATCATAAATTGATCAATGAGCATGATAAGTCATCTAGTGCTTATTGCATCTCATATGTATATACTTGGTTTTAGAAATATAGTCTTGCATTGTTTCACCCTCCTCTTGCTTGAGAGTATCGATCTATGCAATGGGGCTCCATGTGGCTCTACTGGGTGAGAATCCCACAATGAATATGTGTCTCAATATCTCGTAACTGCCTTTTCATGTGGGTTTAGAGACCTAAACCATTGGTGTGCTTTGCCTTCAAGGTAAATTTTGATTGAACAGATTTTGGTGGGATCATCAATCCTTCTCATGGCCTCGTAAATTTTTATCAAACATCTCTAGATATATGATGGGATCATCAATCCTTCCCATGGCCTCATAAGTTTGGTCAAACTTCTCTAGATTTATAATGGAATCACTAGTTCAATGAAATTTGGTCATCATCCATGAGATGTGGATTGGCTTTATTTTTCCCAGCTCTAAGCCTGTAGGTATTATGTTTGTGGCAACCCCCTTCCCACCATTTAAAAGATACCTAAGAACGTCTACTATAAGAGAACTTTGGCCCCTACAAACAATTTAGTAAAGGGACATGATCGGAATCAAGGCTCTACAACCTAGAGGATAAGATTTTTATTTGCCATCAAAATTACAGTTCCAACTCAAAAAAGATCACAAATGCTGCGATGTCAACAATCGGGATGACACATAATGAGTGATTGCCTGAACTCTCTTGTTATTGTGTTACTTTTCCAACTCAAAGTGCCACAAGATCCTAATACCAGTAGAGACATGTAACTTTAGTGTAGGCCCTCCACCTTAAAACAAGAGAAATAGAGAAGATAATATCTTCTCTATTTTCTCAATACAAGAGAAAACATAGAAGATAATTTCTAGCATAGTCAGTTGGCATCTAATGCTATTAAGAGAGTTGAGCAAGATTCATGTAGCCATTAAACATCAAGGTCAAAACCAATAGTTTTCATCAATAATTCAAACCCCAACCAATTACCATGGTAATAACTTTAAGCAACTCACTCTATCATTTTGCTTGGATCGAATGCAACTGGAATTGGGTAGTAGGAAGATCCTTTTCATGTGCCATGAGACGGTGGGGACATGATTTAGTTCTCTTTAGATGAGAACCTAACCGAGTATAAGTTTAGGATTTTTACCCTTAAGGGTATAAAGACTGAATTCTTGGGATGGATTGGCATACCCAAAATTAGGTTGACATCCATGAGTGTGTTTTTTGGGGAGCTTGGTGGAGGGAGCTTTTGCTGGCAACCCTTCTCTCTCAAAAATGTGGACATTCTCCTCCACCAGTACCTCCTCCCATCTCCTCCAACTACCTCGACCACCACCTCTCAACCCAACCCACTTTTTCCCCTCTAGCCCAGCTTGGCTTCTCCCTTCTCTCTCTCTCACCCTCCTCCCTCTCTCTCTCTCTCTTCTTCTCCCTCCCCCTCCCTCTCCCACCTCCACCCACTTATCTCCTTTCTTCTCTCTCTCTCTCTCTCTCTCTCTCTCTCTCACACACACACACACACACACACACACCCTCTTCCTTTCCTCTCCTTCTCCCTCTCCCACGTCTCCCACTCTCCCCCTCTCCCACCCTCTTCCCTTTCTCTCTCCCTCCCCCTCTCCCCTCCCCTCCCACCCTCTTTCCTTTTTCCTCTCTCCTCCATTTCGCTTTCCCTTTCCCTTTCCCTCTCTCTCCCTCCTAGCCTCCCACCCTCCATCCTACTCTCTCTCCTTCTTTCTCTCTCTCCCCCTCTTCCCTCTCCTTCTCCCTCTCCCTCTCCCTCTCCCTCTCCCTCTCCCTCTCCCATCCTCTTCCCTCTCTCTCCCTCTTCCATCCTCTTCCCTCTCCTTCCTTTTCCTCCGGTACTCCCACCCTCCCTCTCTCTTCGCTTTCCCCTTCTTCCCTCTCTCTCCCCCCTCTCTCCTCTCCCTCCCTCTCCCACCCTCTTTCCTTTCTCTCAGCCTCTCCCTCTCTCTCCCTCTCCCTCTCCCTCTCCCACCCTCTTCCCTCTCTCCTTCCTCTCTCTCTCTCTCTCTCTCTCTCTCTCTCTCTCTCTCTCTCTCTCACACACACACACACACACACACACACACACACACACACCCTTCCCTTTATCTCTCCCTCTCTGTATCTATACCCTCTCTTCCCTCTCGATGGGCTCTGTCGACAACTTGACAATACTCCCTTTTCCTCTTGCTTGCCTCTCTCTTTCTTTCCTCCACCCCTGGCCACCTGCCTCCCACACCCCTCCTGCCCTTCACCTCTCTCTCCCCTCTCAATTGGCCTCTTGACTGATTGACAACCCTTTGCCGCCCCCCTACTCTCTCTCCTTCTCTCTCTCTCTCTCCCCCCTCTTCCCTTTCTCTCTCCCTCTCCCTCTCCCTCTCCCTCTCCCATCCTCTTCCTCTCTCTCTCCCTCTTCCATCCTCTTCCCTCTCCTTCCTTTTCCTCCGGCCCTCCCACCCTCCCTCTCACTTTGCTTTCCCCTTCTTCCCTCTCTCTCCCCCCTCTCCCCCTCCCCCCCTCTCCCACCCTCTTTCCTTTCTCTCAGCCTCTCCCTCTCTCTCTCTCTCTCCCTCTCCCTCTCCCACCCTCTTCCCCCCCCCTCTCTCTCTCTCTCTCTCTCTCTCTTTCACACACACACACACACACACACACACACCCTTCCCTTTATCTCTCCCTCTCTGTATATATACCCTCTCTTCCCTCTCGATGGGCTCTGTCAACAACTTGACAATACTCCCTTTTCCTCTTGCTTGCCTCTCTCTATCTTTCCTCCACCCCTGGCCACCCTGCCTCCCACACCCCTCCTGCCCTTCACCTCTCTCTCCCCTCTCAATTGGCCTCTTTACTGATTGACAACCCTTTGCCGACCATGAGTGTGTTTTTTGGGGGAGCTTGGTGGAGCGAGCTTTTGCTAGCAACCCTTCTCTCTCAAAAATGTGGACATTCTCCTCCACCAGTACCTCCTCCCATCTCCTCCAACTCCTCCACCACCACCTCTCAACCTAGCCCACTTTCTTCCCCTCTAGCCCAGCTTAGCTCCTCCCTTCTCTCTCTCTCTCTCTCTCTCTCTCTCTTCTTCTCCCTCCCTCTCCCTCCCCCACCTCCAACCCACTTAGCTCCTCCCTTCTCTCTCTCTCTCTCTCTCTCTCTCTCTCTCTCACACACACACACACACACACACACACACACACACACACCCTCTTCCCTTTCTCTCTCCTTCTCCCTCTCTCTCCACCTCTCCCTCTCCCCCCCTCTCCCCCCCTCTTCCCTTTCTCTCTCCCTCTCCCTCTCTCTCCCTCTCCCACCCTCTTCCTCTTTCCTGTCTCCTCCATTTCCCTTTCCCTTTCCCTCTCTCTCCCTCCTAGCCTCCCACCCTCCATCCTACTCTCTCTCTCTCTCTCTTCTCTCTCTCTCTCTCTCTCTCTCCCTCTCCCTCTCCCTCTCCCTCTCCCATTCTCTTCCCTCTCTCTCCCTCTAGTTTTCATCAATAATTCAAACCCCAACCAATTACCATGGTAATAACTTTAAGAAACTCACTCTATCATTTTGCTTGGATCGAATGCAACTGGAATTGGGTAGTGGGAAGATCCTTTTCATGTGCCATGAGACGATGGGGACATGATTTAGTTCTCTTTAGATGAGAACCTAACCGAGTATAAGTTTAGGATTTTTACCCTTAAGGTATAAAGACTGAATTCTTGGGATGGATTGGCATACCCAAAATTAGGTTGACATCCATGAGTGTGTTTTTTGGGGGAGCTTGGTGGAGGGAGCTTTTGATGGCAACCCTTCTCTCTCAAAAATGTGGACATTCTCCTCCACCAGTACCTCCTCCCATCTCCTCCACCAGTACCTCCTCCTCCCATCTCCTCAACTACCTCGACCACCACCTCTCAACCCAACCCACTTTTTCCCCTCTAGCCCAGCTTAGCTCCTCCCTTCTCTCTCTCTCTCTCTCTCTCTCTCTCTCACTCTTCTTCTCCTCCCCCTCCCTCTCCCACCTCCAACCCACTTAGCTCCTCCCTTCTCTCTCTCTCTCTCTCTCTCTCTCTCTCACACACACACACACACACACACACACCCTCTTCCCTTTTCTCTCTCCTTCTACCTCTCCCACCTCTCCCACCTCTCCCCCTCTCCCACCCTCTTCCCTTTCTCTCTCCCTCTCCCTCTCCCTCCCTCTCCCACCTTCTTTCCTTTTTCCTCTCTCCTCCATTTCCCTTTCCCTCTCTCTCCCTCCTAGCCTCCCACCCTCCATCCTACTCTCTCTCCCCCCTCTTCCCTCTCCCTCTCCCTCTCCCCCTCCCTCTCCCATCCTCTTCCCTCTCTCTCCCTCTTCCATCCTCTTCCCTCTCCTTCCTTTTCCTCCGCCCCTCCCACCCTCCCTCACTCTTCGCCTTCCCCTTCTTCCCTCTCTCTCCCCCCTCTCCCTCTCCCCCCCTCTCCCCCCCTCTTTCCTTTCTCTCAGCCTCTCCCTCTCTCTCCCTCTCCCTCTCCCTCTCCCACCCTCTTCCCTCTCTCCTTCCTTTCCCCCCCCTCTCTCTCTCTCTCTCTCTCACACACACACACACACACACACACACACACACACACCCTTCCCTTTATCTCTCCCTCTCTGTATATATACCCTCTCTTCCCTCTCGATGGGCTCTGTCGACAACTTGACAATACTCCCTTTTCCTCTTGCTTGCCTCTCTCTATCTTTCCTCCACCCCTGGCCACCTGCCTCCCACACCCCTCCTTCCCTTCACCTCTCTCTCCCCTCTCAATTGGCCTCTTGACTGATTGACAACCTTTTGCCGCCCCCCCTACTCTCTCTCCTTCTCTCTCTCTCTCTCCCCCCCTCTTCCCTTTCTCTCTCCCTCTCCCTCTCCCTCTCCCTCTCCCATCCTCTTCCCTCTCTCTCTCCCTCTTCCATCCTCTTCCCTCTCCTTCCTTTTCCTCCGGCCCTCCAACCCTCCCTCTCACTTTGCTTTCCCTTCTTCCCTCTCTCTCCCCCCTCTCCCCTCTCCCCCCTCTCCCACCCTCTTTCCTTTCTCTCAGCCTCTCCCTCTCTCTCCCTCTCCCTCTCCCTCTCTCTCCCTCTTCCCTCTCTCTCTCTCTCTCTCTCTCTCTCTCTCTCTTTCTCTCTTTCAAACACACACACACACACACACCCTTCCCTTTATCTCTCCCTCTCTGTATATATACCCTCTCTTCGATGGGCTCTGTCAACAACTTGAAAATACTCCTTTTCCTCTTGCTTGCCTCTCTCTATCTTTCCTCCACCCCTGGCCACCTGCCTCCCACACCCCTCCTGCCCTTCACCTCTCTCTCCCTCTCAATTGGCCTCTTTACTGATTGACAACCCTTTGCTGACCATGAGTGTGTTTTTTTGGGGGAGCTTGGTGGAGCAAGCTTTTTCTAGCAACCCTTCTCTCTCAAAAATGTGGACATTCTCCTCCACTAGTACCTCCTCCCATCTCCTCCAACTACCTCCACCACCACCTCTCAACCTAGCCCACTTTTTCCCCTCTAGCCCAGCTTAGCTCCTCCTCTCTCTCTCTCTCTCTCTCTCTCTCTCTCTCTCTCTCACACACACACACACACACACACACACACACCCTCTTCCCTTTCTCTCTCCTTCTCCCTCCCTCTCCCACCTCTCCCTCTCCCTCTCCCCCCCTCTCCTCCCCTCTCCCCTTTCTCTCTCCCTCTCCCTCTCTCTCCCTCTCCCACCCTCTTTCCTCTCTCCTCCATTTCCCTTCCCTTTCCCTCTCTCTCTCCCTCCTAGCCTCCCACCCTCCATCCTACTCTCTCTCTCTCTCTCTCTCTCTCTCTCTCTCTCTCTCTCCCCCCTCTTCCCTCTCCCTCTCCCTCTCCCTCTCCATTCCTCTTCCCTCTCTCTCCCTCTTCCATCATCTTCCCTCTCCTTCCTTTTCCTCCGGCCCTCCCACCCTCCCTCTCACTTCGCTTTCCTCTCTCTCCCTCTCTCTCCCTCTCCCACCCTCTTCCCTCTCTCCTTCCTTTCCCTCTCTCTCTCTCTCTCTCTCTCTCTCTCTCTCTTTCACACACACACACACACACACACCCACACCCTTCCGTTTTTCTCTCCCTCTCTGTATATATACCCTCTCTTACCTCCTCGATGGGCTCTGTCGACAACTTGACAATACTCCCTTTTCCTCTTGCTTGCCTTCACCCCTGGCCACCTGCCTCCCACACCCCTCCTACCCTTCACCTCTCTCTCCCCTCTCAATTGGCCTCTTGACTGATCGACAACCCTTTGCGGCCGCCCCCCCTACTCTCTCTCCTTCTCTCTCGGGACCCCCTCTTCTTTTTCTCTCTCCCTCTCCCTCTCCCATCCTCTTCCCTCTCTCTCCCTCTTCCATCCTCTTCCCTCTTCCATCTTCTTCCCTCTCCTTCCTTTTCCTCTGGCCCTCCCACTTTCCCTCTCACTTCGCTTTCCCCTTCTTCCCTCTTTCTCCCCCCCTCTCCCTCTCCCTCTCCCTCTCCCCCCCTCCCCCACCCTCTTTCCTTTCTCTCAACCTCTCCCTCTCTCTCCCTCTCCTTGTCCCACCCTCTTCCCTCTCTCCTTCCTCTCTCTCTCTCTCTCTCTCTCTCTCTCTCTCTCTCTCTCTTTCACACACACACACACACACACACACACCCTTCCCTTTATCTCTCCTCTCTGTATATATTCCCTCTCTTCCCTCTCGATGGGCCTATGTCAACAACTTGACAATACTCCCTTTTCCTCTTGCTTGCCTCTCTCTCTCTCTCTCTCTCTTTCACACACACACACACACACACACACACACACACACACACACACCCTTCCCTTTATCTCTCCCTCTCTGTATACATACCCTCTCTTCCCTCTCGATGGGCTTTGTCGAACAACTTGACAATACTCCCTTTTCCTCTCGCTTGCCTCTCTCTATTCTCTCCTCCACCCGTGGCCACCTGCCTCCCACACCCCTGCCCTTCACCTCTCTCTCCCCTCTCAATTGGCCTTTTGACTGATTGACAACCCTTTGCCACCGCCCCCCCTTTCCCCCCCGGTTGACATCCATAAGTGTGTTTTTTGGGGGAGCTTGGTGGAGCGAGCTTTTGCTGTGGCAACCCTTCCTCTCTCAAAAATGTGGACATTCTCCTCCACCAGTACCTCCTCCCATCTCCTCCAACTACCTCCACCACCACCTCTCAACCTAGCCCACTTTTTCCCTCTAGCCTAGCTTAGCTCCTCCCTTCTCTTTCTCTCTCTCTCTCTCTCTCTCACACACACACACACACACACCCTCTTCCTAACTCTCTCCTTCTCCCTCTCTCTCTCCCTCTCCCACCTCTCCCTCTCTCCCCCTCTCCCACCCTCTTCCCTTTCTCTCTCCCTCTCCCTCTCTCTCCCTCTCCCACCCTCTTTCCTCTTTACTCTCTCCTCCATTTCCCTTTCCCTTTCCCTTTCCCTTTCTCTCCCTCCTAGCCTCCTAGCCTCCCACCCTCCATCCTACTCTCTCTCCTTCTCTCTCTCTCTCTCTCTCTCTCTCTCTCTCTCTCTCTCTCTCTCTCTCTCTCTCTCTCTCTCTCGCCCCTCTTCCCTTTCTCTCTCCCTCTCCCTCTCCATATCCCATCCTCTTCCCTCTCTCTCCCTCTTCCATCCTCTTCCCTCTCCTTCCTTTTCCTCCGGCCCTCCCACTCTCCCTCTCACTTCGCTTTCCCCTTCTTCCCTCTCTCTCCCTCTCCCCCCCTCTCCCACCCTCTTTCCTTTCTCTCAGCCTCTCCCTCTCCCTCCCTCTCCCTCTCCCTCTCCCTCTCCCTCTCCCTCTCCCACCCTCTCTCCTTCCTTTCCTTCTCTCTCTCTCTCTCTCTCTCTCTCTCTCTCTCTCTCTCTCTCTCTCTCTCTCTCTTTCACACACACACACACACACACACCCTTCCCTTTATCTCTCCCTCTCTGTATATATACCCTCTCTTACCTCTCGACTCTCTTACCTCTCGATGGGCTCTGTTGACAACTTGACAATACTCCCTTTTCCTCTTGCTTACCTTCACCCTTGGCCACCTGCTTCCACACCCCTCTGCCTTCACCTCTCTCTCCCCTCTCCATTGGCCTCTTGACTGAGACAACCCTTTGCCACCGCCCCCCTACTCTCTCTCCTTCTCTCTCCCTCCTCTTCCCTTTCTCTCTTCCCTCTCCCTCTCCCTCTCCCTCTCCCATCCTCTTCCCTCCTCTCCTCCCTTCCTCTTTCCCTCTCCTCTCTCCCCCCTCTTCCATCCTCCTTCCCTCTTCTTCCTTTTCCTCCAGCCCTCCCACCCTCCCTCTCACTTCGCTTTCTCCCTCTTCCCTCTATTTTCCCCCCCTCTCCCTCTCCCCCCTCTCCCCCCCTCTTTCCTTCTCTCAGCCTCTCCCTCTCTCTCCCTCTCCCTCTCCCACCCTCTTCCCTCTCTTCCTTCTTCTCTCCTCTCTCTCTCTCTCTCTCTCTCTTCTCTCACACACACACACACACACACACACACACCACACACACACACACACACACACACACACACACACACACCCTTCCCTTTATCTCTCCCTCTCTGTATATACCCTCTCTTCCTCTCGATGGGCTATTTCGACAACTTGACAATAGTCCCTTTTCCTCTCGCTTGCTCTCTCTATCTCTCCTCCACCCTTGGCCACTTGCCTCCCACACCCCTCCTGCCCTTCACCTCTCTCTCCCCTCTCAATTGGCCTCTTGACTAATTGACAACCCTTTGCTGTCCCCCTCCCCTGGCGGCAACACCCTTCTCTCTCCCTTCATTCCGTCGACCCTTTGCGAGAAGGAGAGAGGCCGAGGCCGAGGCCTCGCACGAGCGAGCGAGAGAGAGAGAGAGAGAGAGAGAGAGAGAGAGAGAGAGAGAGAGAGAGAGAGAGAGAGACCTAGATTTGAGAGCATGTTGAATTCAATACATAATGATCACAATGATCACTTCAAACCAATATATATTAAGAATTACAAAATAGATTTAATAAAATTTTAAAATTCATATTAAAAAAATAAATAAATTACATTTATAATTAAAATAATAAATGCATGAGAGTTATGTATGCATTTAATATCAAATATTATCATTAAAAATGAATTTTAGATTTTCATAATGATGTCACTTACAATGGTTGAAAGGATGCTTTTGCTATGTCAGTAATAATATATAATTTTATACATATATTTTTTTAAATTCTTTACTTACATGTTTAGAGCCATTCTTTTAAACCTAAATTTGTTTTCATTGTGCACTTCTGGGTCATATGTCCTTACAAACACAGACCTCCTTCTCCAAATTTTTTTAAATTGAATTTGTGTTTTTGTTTATTGAGATGGAGAAAATAACCTTTCACATTTTTGTAGGGGGTTTAGAATGCGATCCTTTTGTTAAGACTGTGCAAGGGCATTTTTATATTTCTAAACATGATAATTATATTAAAATATTATTTACTCAATTTGGGTTAAAGGTATTTGCAATCAAACCAAAAGAGGATGGTATAGTAATCTCAGCAAGACCTATTGGAGAAGAACCATATTATATTTTTTATAAAGATATAACAACAAAATACCTTGTGGTTCCATTAGTAGGGGAGTTAAGAAACAATACAATAAACATACCAAGGTAACCGATTATTGATCTCATAATAGAAGAATCTCCTACATTCTTTGAAGCATGTATAGACACACCCTATCAGAAGAGTGTGATGAAATACTTACTATCTATGAAATCTCATGCAGGTGTTCTTTGCAAAATGATATTAGCTTGCAAACTTATTGAAAAAGTGCATGAGATTCAACAAATTTACAATGGCAATGTGGCCTTTGAGTTACCTAAGGTACTTGATCATTCATCCTTGTTTGCCAATGCAAGAAATGGAGCAAGCACATGATGGGCATTACTAGGTGAAACCTGTGGAGAGTCATGTGAACTCTAAATATTCTAAAAGAGTTATTATGGAGATTTGTTTGAGTGCACTTATGCTTTTGTGGAAGCAAGACTATGAACAACACACCGAATAGAACATCATGGATTGGTAAGACTATAAACAACACACCGAATATAACATCATGTGTTGGTAAGCTTTATACCTTAGTTTAATTTCAATAAACATTGATTGATAAGAGTGTTTATTAGGACTATATTTTTTAAAATAATAGGAAATCTCACAAAGAATCTTCCCTTACTTGGCTTAACATCGGATGGATATGGCTCTCTAGCTTGCTTCTACTATAAGACCAGACCTATTGTAAGATACCCGCCCATCCCATGCCACACCAGAGATAGGGAGGAACCTCAATTAGTAGGATCAATCCCAACCCATTGTGAGAGCTATATCATCGGTGCCTCTTCTAGATAATCCAATTTATAAGTGATCACAAGTTTGGGATTCCTTCCTAATATGTCAAAAGATCTCATTTTGGTTTCTAGTCTCTTGTAAGGAACCACCCAACTCATCAGGTCCACCCAACCACCCGCTTCCCAACCGACTAGAACTGTTCATCTATGAGTTTTTTCCTAAATTACTAATAAAGCACATTGTTTTCGTTGATGTGCGAGTTACAGTACGATTAATTTATTTACTCTTGTTCACAGGTTCCTTTATCCCTTAATGAATACATTCTTTTCCAATCAGGAAGCTAGACACATTGAGAAAGTTGTGGATGACCTCCCCTTGCATTGTTGTTAAGAACTGGTTGGTCTTGTCTCACTGCGCATGGTCGACTGCCTCCCACCGTCTACCTTAAGCATGGTGCATAAATTCATCTTCTTTGATTGCATTGCCTGCTTTATCACTAGGGGGTCCTTGTCCTCCATACAACAAAAAAACTTTATAGATGATAACTTGCCCCTACGTGGAAGAAGCCATGCACTGTGAGATGCCAAATAATACCGGCATCCACATGACATGCCGAAAGTAGGGCAAACCCAAGAGCAAGAAGCATATTTGAAAACACCCCCATTTGAGGCACTAGTCCCAACAATATATCTTCATGCCATCATCTGCCATGTCTGAATCATCCTCTTTACTCTGTAGTATCCAGCATGGCCTTCTTCAAAACAATACCTCTCCCCGTAAACTAGATTTCCCTTTGTCTTCACAAGCCACGCTGTGCAAGAGAGCCCTTCTTGCTGAAAAAGGAGAGAGAGAGAGAGAGAGAGAGAGAGAGAGAGAGAGAGAGAGAGAGAGAGAGAGAGAGAGAGAGAGAGAGAGAGAGAAAGAGAGAGAGAGAGAGGGTGGAGATGGACTACTAGCTTGAGAGAAAAGTAGGCCTCGGTAGAATGGCAGAGGTAGTTCCCCGCGCAATCGACACAGACCTCTGTGCGGAGTACCTAATGACATACGACAAGCAAACAAAGAGAGGAAAGATTACAAAGGCTGATGGCACCACAGAGAATAGCTCCTCATCAGAGAGGACTTAATCAGAGACGCCCTGCAACTTCCAGCAACAATCAAAGCCCACAAACACAACATTGGTATGATGCCCATCAACGATATGCTCAAGAAGGATGCTTATAATTCAAATGGAGCAGAATACGACAATATTCGAGATGAAGCTACAGAAAAGGCATGCAGAGCAATGTCCCTCATAATGCAAATAAAGCCTGTAGACAGATACAACCGAGTGGGCTTAAACAGGATCGCCAAGGCTTATGAAGAAAAGGAAGAAAATTGGGCGTTCTATCTGCATAAGGAGATGGAAAACTACTTGAAAGCCCATCATTCAAAGATCAGCAATCCATACCTCCTCACACAGGTCCTCAATCATGTAGGAAGGAGACCTCTGAAAGAACCTGAACCTAAAGAGCTATGCAGTTAGCACTCATGCTGGACCAACCAACAGAAGCAACTAGCAAGGTAGAGGAAGGGCAAGTTGTATTGATGGAGACCCAGGATCTCATTAAGCAGATCAAAAAGGACCAACGAAAGAAAATAGATAAAAAGATGAGAGGATTACTCATCATCGATGTAGCAGTCTAATCACAACAACTGGAAGAGGCGGTGGCAACAAAAATCCCCACTACCAAGAGGCCCTTCAAGAAAAGATACCTGGCCCTACTGTGCAAGGACCCCCACACTAAAGCCCCCTCCAACAAGCCCACACAGCTTATTTTTAAAGAGACCTCTCCTCTCAAGGATTCAAGCCTAGCAGATACACCAACAGACATAACTCAGGAACAAGCAATGAGACAACAAGCTGCGGAGGAATGAGAAGTGGAAGAAGCAAAAATTCCAGTACAAGAACTGGAGGCTCCCCTAGAATCAAGTAAAAGACAATGAACGCCAGAGCCTTCAAGTCCCTCCTCACACTCTTTCCTTGTTTTTATCTACACTAACCCTCTCGTTACTTCAGTATGATATAAACCTAGCTGAACATATAGGCCTAGGAGAATTAACACTAATTAAACAAAATACTGAAAGAGATGCTGACCCAACCATAATCATAGGCATTTTGAGGAGAGACCTTGTATTAACTAACCCACAAGACATATTCTTCTACCCCTTACATCCTATAGTGCTAAATCTTTGTAGTTGGTGTCGCGTGCTTCAAAATTCAAAAATACTGGACAACAGTATCAAAAAACTCGACCTGTTTGTTCCAGATGGCATACCAGAGATGCCAGCCAACTACGAGGTGGTAGCAAATACTTACCAATGGGTTATCAGTCATGGGTGGCTGGAGGTGTATAACACTTACCAACATTTGAATCTTTGTGAGTCTACATTATATCACCCTGTTGGCATACTTAAACTCTATACTAATATCCACAAGCATTTAGAAGCTATGCTCACCAATGTACGATATAATTTTGATGACACTCACATAAACTACCCTGATATCAATAATGAAGAAATTCTCGAAATACAAAACTTTTTTAAAGCCCATAAGCCTAACCACCCACCCCCTAGCTCCGGTCAAGGTCAAGAAGAAAGTTCCTCTTCACTTTCAAAATCCACTTACCCTGTATATTCTAATATAGCCAGTAAGCTTCTTAACCCCTATCCTAGCGTGCCACCTACTAACTCCTCCCAAGCTAAACTGTATTTACTCTTCTTTCTCTCCTCCCTAGATAGAGTTTCCCACTAACACTCTCGCCCCCGAGGAGGTACTAGCACCTAACCCATCCCCACCACGGCTACCGTAGGAGGTACGCAATCTCACTCCACAAGATGACCTTGCACCTTTCCTTGAAAATAATGTCTTGGATTCTTTCAGTGTGTGACAGCTGCAGAGTACGAGGAATTTATTTGAGCAGGCAATCCATTTTTAAAGCCAAAGCTCATGTTCAAAGTTTTCATGCAGATTACTCCATTCGATCCTACCCGCCACATCATGCCAGAAGCATACTCAGTAGTCACACCAACAAGGCAGAATTATGTACCATACCCTCTCCGTGCTCCATGCCTCGACTTAGAAGAATTACTTCCTTTGGCTGGAGAGGGTACATTGTGGGAAAATGTAGCAAAACACACAAGGCTCGCCAATCCTCAGTTGGCTGATTTGCTAGAAATTCTCATTGTCACATTCATGATCAGCTATTGTTTTAGGAGATGGAGAAGGACACATCTTGTGCACACGAGAGGTGGCTACACCACCATCATCACTAATGAAGAACACCCACAAAGCTGATGGATTTTGGAATCCAACTCAACTGGAGGAAGGAGTTCTTGTCGTTCTAGAATACAACCGAGTATACATGAGCGCGCCACCAACAATGAGGGTAGATCCATTGTACATGCCTATCAAGAGAAGGTGGACGCCGCTGGAATTCCAAGATGCCAAAAACAGGGACTCACATGTATGTTACAACTTCCCTATCTTCACACCAACAACTTTTGGCCATATTCAAGAACAAAGACAGCGGATGCTAACATGGATCAGAGCATGGTGAAGAATACCCGATCCCGCCAGTGTGGCAAGTGTCAGGTTTATGAAATTATTGGTGGTGCTAATAGATCAACCCAAAGAAGCCTATGATGGCTTTGAAGCAGAGCACCTGAAGTTCGACATGAATCAAGGGCCTTCAGAGACAGAGTCATAATGTTGTACTACCATCAACTACGATGTCTTCCAGCCTACATGCATGTTACATTTCGAAGACATGGTGGACTCTAGATTTTGGAAGTCACACTCAACATTCTGTCGCACTCTTTGGAAGCTCCAATCCAGACGAAATTTCTACCCACATGAGTTCGGTGACCAGGCCTTCCGACCTCGGTATAACAGGTTTTGAGGACAAAACCTACATATCAGGAAGGGGGGCATGTTAATCCCATTTTGGATTAACAACATGATCCTCAATTGAGGACATTAATAAGTGTCATGGAAAGGCACTATAAAGGTTGTACATTATGAGATATTGGAAACCCAAGGCCTAGTAAGTAAGTTTTGGGCACCCAAGTGTGAATAAGGGCCAAATGTATATATCCTTCAAATCCATCTTCACAATTGTATCCTCATTCATCCTTCAATAAAATAACATTTATTGCACAAAGTAATAAACACTCTTGGTTTATATTAACACATTGCAATGTAATAAGAAATAGAAAGATGATGCTTTACAAGTTTATTCTTTGTAGAGTGGCAACCAATGAAATCTCTGTTTTTCAACATTGGGTATAATGAAGGTAGGAAAAACCATGGGATGACAGGATCTGCCATGCCTAAATTCCTCATTAATTACCTCCAACCATGCCTTGGTATAGTGATTCCCTTCCCATACATAGAGCATCTAATTTCTCAAGCCATACAATTTATGCTTACTCTCAAGTTGTCTTTCAAACTCCTCATTAATTTCATTCCATATTGGATGCCGTGTTACTTTCATGTCTTGTGTAATGTCTATTGAAGAACAATTTGATAAAGTTACTGATAGAATAAGGATTCCTTTTTCTTTCAAATAACCCTGTTCTAAAAAAGCTACCTTGAGATCATTGAGATCTTGTCTCAAAGGTCGCATCTTTGTGTTGTTGATGCATCTAGATAAGGGCACAACAATTGATGGGGCTGATCACCAAACATAGAGAGGCTTCCAAGGAGGTTGATAGCAAGACCATCTACAATTACTACTAGCATAACTTGATCTAGTTCCTCTTCCACTTGGTCAGGATCTACTCTTTGTTCCTCTTCTTGTGGAGCATTCTTAATATCTGAGTTTGTTTCCCCTTCAGCATGAAATGGTACAATTTCATTCCCAACCAAGCTAGTTGTCTCCTTCTCACTATTTGCAGATGCTTCCACTTTCTTTCCCTTTCCTCGCTCTCTTGCTACCCTACCTCTATTAGAGGAAGCACCTCTTTCAAATGTGTTTGTTGTCTTCTTGCCCCTTGCCATCCTACTCCAAAGCAACAACACACACACACACACATATATATGTACTTATATATATACTTCCATACCATATATAATTTCATACCATATATATATACTTCCATACTATATATACTTTCATACCATATATAGTGAATCTTTACATAAGAAAACATGAGCATATATACTTCCATACTATATATACTTTCATACCATATATAGTGAATCTTTATATAAGAAAACATGAGCATATATATGAATATATAAGTGTGTATATGCTTGTGTGTAGTACATGTATATATATATATATATATATATATATATATATATATATGAAAATATGAGCATAGATTTGACTATATTAGTGTGTGTCTACTTGTCTGTTAGCATATGCCTATTAGAGTGTCTATGCTTCTATGTATAAATGTGTATGCTTCTATGTATGAATTTGTATTTAGGGATCCTTATATGCATATGTATGCTTCCATGTGTGAGTGCGTATATGTATGTGTATGCTACATGTGTGTATGATTGTGTAGGCTTTTTAGAGTATGTATTGGTTTGCTTGTTGTATGTGCATGTGTAGGCTTATATGTATGTGTATGTATGCTTGCATGCTTGAACATACACATACACATATGTGTATGTGCATGTGTATGCATGCATGCTTATATATGTGTATACATATGTGTATGCTTTATGTTTATGTGTATACACATGTGTATAATATACACATATGTGTATGCTTTATGTTTATGTGTATACACATGTGTATAATGTGTATACACATATGTGTACACATATGTATACACATATGTATACACATATATGTATACATATGCTAATATATATGTATGCTTTATGTCTATGTGTAGGCTTCTATGTATGTGTATATGTATGTATGCTTATATATATGCATAGATATGTGTGTTAACCCAATTCTAGGGTTAACAAGATCTACTGCCATTATCTTACATCAAGGAGTCACGGTAGATACACCAAAGGGTCATACATTCAAGATATAAAGCAATGGTGTCCAAAGCTACAACTTGGACGTGCGCCCGTAATAGTGTGACAGAGTATTTATGGTGATTCCCGCTTCAAGAGCATGTGGTAGCAAGTTAGGATGAAGTACTAAGTGATGTACTTCATGGATATATTATGAGACTAGTCATTATAATAGCATTAGGCCTCTTATGAGCCTAAAGTGCCCGGCCGCCACAGTTTAAGTGACTGTGAACACTTATGGCCATGTATATAAGTGAATTTCTCTCATAATACAACATACTCTCCCATTGTGCAATTGAGTCTTGATCTTGCTAATCCTCTTGCTAATCTCTCTCCCTAATGCATGCTAGCGAGTGTGTGTGAGTGAAGTGAGGTGAGAGGAGGGACGAGTACCCGTAGTGCAATGCGGCGGTGTGACAACGCTCGTGGGAGGTACGGTGGAATTGCTTCCCAAGGAGTTGTAAAGCTTGGAGATCTCAAGGGTTACGAGCTCGGCCATTGGAAAGATCCTCATGATAGTTGCAGTTCACCAGGTAATCTCTTGTTGGATGTGTTTCAAGGAGGGTTAGGGTGAGCCTTTATAATGTGTGTGTGTGTGTGGTTTTGTGTATGCATGTGTGTTAGTATATTACATTATAAGTGTGTATGGTTCTATGTATGCATGTGTATTTATGGATTCTTATATGTATGTGTATGCTTCTATGAATTTGTATGTTTGTGCAAGCTTATATGTATGTGTATGCTTGTATGTGTCTATAGGCTTGCACCAAATTTTCATGTGCAACCAAGTATCAAATGGCCACTTGCAATTATATATACACTTGTCAAACCATTGCCCTAGCTCACTTGAGAGAATTTGTCAGATGAAGAGATATCTCATTGTTACCGATCTCCTGGCTAACCCTTCCCACCCCTTTACCAAGTTTGAAAATCCAAGGCAAAGTTGGGGCCATTTCTTCGCTTTTGGGTACCTAATCCTCCACCTTACCGCTTTCCCACAGCACTCACAGTAAGGTGGATTCAAGATACACTCCCCCTTGGCCTCTCCTCCGAATGCAAGGGTACCCTCTTCCCATTCTAGATTTCTAAGAAAGAAAGAGAGAGTTGATTACAATGTAAATTTCAATAAAGTTTGTGTCA